>NC_059361.1:45600000-45632500 GCF_019703515.2 Myxocyprinus asiaticus | reverse complement strand
AAAAATGAATCCGCCTATGGAAGAATGGGATGGGATATTTACTTCCAGAACCACACTGCTGTGCTCTACTGGGGTTTAATTGGTTGAAAACATGTTAGGCTATGATATTTCAGGTAATATTATTTTCCCCTGTCCACATGGCATTGGTGACATCAGCAGAATAGGAATGTAGTTTCAGAGGTATTTTTTGATGAAAGATCATGATTTTGATTTTATTTTATTTTTTTATAACATGCACTGATGAATTGTTCACAATTAGACTTGAGCCATTTATTGAGAAAGAAATAAAGTGCATAGGATACATTTTGATTTCATGCTGAAATGTAAACTAAAATGGCTTCCATGAAAGTAGTGGGGTGAGAAAGTGGTATGGATGTTGTGTTTGCTGCATTGGTGTGAGCTTCACGACACTTATTTAACGACTCCATCTTGTCCTTTTACTGGAAATTAGCATCAGCTCTTTCAAAGGCTGCAGGCTGCTGGAGAGGAAA
Source organism: Myxocyprinus asiaticus (assembly GCF_019703515.2). NCBI lineage: Eukaryota > Metazoa > Chordata > Actinopteri > Cypriniformes > Catostomidae > Myxocyprinus > Myxocyprinus asiaticus. The sequence goes on along the minus strand of NC_059361.1, from coordinate 45,632,009 downwards.
CGACACATAAGTAAAGAAAGACTGAGATCAGAGAGCTAAGAAAGATGGATATGGTAGTATCCGTATAAACCATGATATAGCATGTTTTTTGTTTTGTTTTTTCTCCATGATCTACTTTATTTTATGGCAATACCTGCACCTTTAATGCAGAATAACAAAAGAATTATTTCCAAATTATGAGCAACATATTTCATTTTGAAATATCTTTAATTCAGACAATACCATGATGGTAATATCATGGTATTTTTGAAGTACTTTACACTAACAGGTATTCCTGTAGCTCAAATAGTCAAGGTGCATTATCAGATAAAAGTAATCTGGATAAAAGTGTCTGCCAAATGCACAATAGTAAATAATAACTTGTTTGCACAGATTATCCTGTATTTGCTGCTGGTTTGTGTCTCTGTGTGGTTTACACTAGAGGGATGGTGTAAGGCTGTACATTAGGGTTACAGGGTTCTGTGTGTTAATGATGGGTTTGGTGAGGTTGACTGGCTTTACCCGCAGACAGAGGGGTTAAAGAATAACAGTAATACAGGCAGACATTGATGCTTACTGTAATCACTGAATGCTTACCGTATCCAGCACCAGAACCTGCCACCAAGAAATCACCCACAAAACCGCACTGACATCAGAGTGGTGTGACCTAAAGACTCACGTGATTGTAGCGTTCAGTGCATGCCATCATATGAGGTAAAAATGGAAGTTTCCTTCCATGTGGAAAAAATGATTGTGGTACGCAGTCAAAAGTAGCTGATCATAATGGTTGTGCTGGTATGTATCCAGGGCCACCGATAAGGGGGTACAACTGGACCTTTTGTCCCGGGTCTGGGCTAGAGGGGGGTCCACAGAAAGGTTACTCCATATTGTAGAGCGCATCTAAACGCGTCCTGCGGGAGATGCAGATATAAACACGGAGACAGCGCGCAACCGCGAATGCCGTAGCACAATGATGGGATAACTGTCCACAGCCCTGGATGTACAGATGTAAACACCTTTTAACTGCCTAAGTGTATCGTGATAAGACTCTGGCCTGTAGAAGGAGCTGAGTAGAGCAGTCCCAGTTGAGGAAGGGTCTTATTTCGTGCTATAAAGTAGCTGGAAACTGCTCGTCACAGATGTGACCTTCAGATAAAATTTAGAGGAATCTAGGAGGAAAAGTAAACATAAATGGAGCTTTGACCTGTCAAGAGAAAAAGAGAGAGAGAGAAGAGTTGCAAATGGAAAAGAAAAAAATCCAAGAGGTGACCACTAAAAGAATTCAGTTGGTGTTAACGATGCAGCTGCCATAACCCAATCAGATCTAACTGCCTGCACACACCAAAACAATAATTGAGAGCAATCATCTGGCTGTGGAGCAGCATGCTACGTTTGGTGCGTATGTGTGTGCACAGATGGTGTTTGGGAGCTGAAGAGAGTGGTGTGAGGTCTGTCCACACGGGAGGCAGGAATTAACTCAATAAAATGTGACTGCTGGAGACTTTACTTGTTACTGCCGTTAATATCTGACTTCTGCACACAAACCGTTTGAGGTCAAAGAGCTTGTTATAACTAACAACATTATATCACAGCTGCCAAATACAACACTCAGTTGTTCCAAAAATGTATGTCAGATAAGGGAAGAGAAATGTTGATTATAAATAAACGTATATTTAAAATAGTTCAGTGTAATGAAAAATAGATTACAAATTAAAAACAGATTAACCAAACGAACCACACTTTGACAAACGAACCCGGGTGCGCACCAAAAGTACTATTGTGAAAGCACCCTTACAAGTTTCCATAACAGTTAGGATGCTGCCTATGTAGCCAGCAAGGCAGCAAGGAAGCTCACTACATTTTGGAACAGAGGTATTGTGTCTAAAAGTCTCTATTATTCTAATTTAAAATAAATATATCTGTGTGCTACATTTCTTTATGATTGTGTCGGCATGTTTGACTGAGAAAAGAAGGAAGAGTGTATTTTTACCAATGTGTCACCTAGAGATGTGCCCAAAGCCTTCGGAAAGGCATGAATAATGACTTTAAAATTAATAATGAATTCTACCGAATAACAGAACAAATATTCGTTAGACTAATTACCCTACAAGCACAGAGATAGACATTTTGAAATTTTAAAGGGATAGTTCACCCAAAAATGAAAATTCTCTCATCATTTACTCACTTTCATGCCTTCTCAGATGTGCTGAACACAAGCGAAGATTTTTAGAAGAATATTTCAGCACTGTAGGCCCACACAATGCAAGTGAATGGTGGCCAGACCTTTGAAGCTCCAAAAATCACATGAAGAAAACATAAAAGTAATCCATACTCCAGACACCATTGATTTAATATATGTCTTTTGAAGTGATTGAATTGCTTTGGTTGAAAAAAAGATCAATATTTCAATCCTTTTTTACTATAAATCTCAACTTTCACATATATTAAAAAAGGACTTAAATATTGATCTGTTTCTCACCCACACCTATCATATTGATTCTGAAGACATCGATTTAACCACTGGAGTCATATGGATTACTTTTATGCTGATGCTTATGTGATTTTTGGAGCTTCAAAGGTCTGGCCACCATTCACTTGCATTGTGTAGACCTACAGAGCTGAAATATTCTTCTAAAAATCTTTGTGTTCAGCAAAAAATAAAGTCAAACACATCTGCGATAGCAGGAGGGTGAGGAAATGAGAGTGCAAATGTGCACTGTGTGATCCCAAGTTCACTTCAGAAATCTGAGCTTGTCAAAAAAGTAACATTGACTAAAATACTATTTCATATATATTTTCACATTTTTGAAATGTCCATGTTTATATTTAAAAACTTTCGAGCAATAATATGAGAAAATGCTTCTGAAGGAGCGTGTAGGCTGTGTGTGAGGTGATGTTTCTGGGCTGCGTTTCCAAAAAGCATCATACACGGTGCGATTTTCGGCTGTCATGTGAGCTCCTGACCATTTTTTTCCAGTCGGGAGAGATCGCGTGGAAATCGTTGGTGCTCGTGTGGTCGCGGCTCACATCGTGTGAGAGGAATTACGAGCAGAGCCGAGTGGCTTACCCCCCAATAATTTTAAACACTGTCTAAAAAATTTGGCCTCTGTCGGCTTGAATTCGTGAGATGTGTGCGGTTGAACGAGCCGATTTGGTGATCTACCTGAAGTTGACCAATCAGTAGAAGGTGTTACGACTCAATGAAAACTGAGTGTTCATGAAGCTTTTACACATTTGGAGAAAATGGTTGTGTTAAAACTGTGTTTTTCCCATATTATTCACGACCACATCACTGGGAATGATTCTACAGAAATGCCATGCTGTTCTCTTCATGCATGCTCTTCAAACAAATAATTTGCCTTTCGGGTTGTGCTAGAAAACAATCTTTATCACTCTGATGGAAAAAGTTGTAAAATTTCCATCATGGTCTATTTTTATTTGTCATACTTGCATTCATTTCAGTTCTAGGGGGATATAGCACCTGTTATAATTGTATATACACGATAGTGGATATGTGAGGGATATTTTTCAACTCCCCAAGTGCGAGTCTGGTGAAACTAAATATGAAAGTTCTACCTGTCAATCAACCGCAGCACTTAAGCAAGATTTTTAAACTTTGCTACGTGCGGCTTTAAAGCACATTTACATGGACAAGACTTCTTCAGCATGTCTGCTATCAAGATGCAAGCAGTGACAGTGTGACACAGATGAGAAGGACGTAGCCTATTTCTAAAGCTAAATAGTTCAGGTAGCTTACTCCACTAAAATAACTCAGAATTTTGCACTAAACATCATGTTTGCACTTAAATTTAATCCAAGTATAACCGACAGAAACGGTGCGAGAATTTTGCACACTTTCTTTTTAAACGTTCATTTTGTGCGCTGTATTATCATGCAGTACTGGCAGCAACACACCATCATTATGACTGATGTATGCAGTTATGACATCACACAGCCTCCCTTCGAAATCTGAATCTGTCAAATGTTGGACAGCATTCCATTTGTAATAATTACCCATATATGTTTATTACATATAATTATAAAAAATGCTGTCCGACGTTTGACAGATTCAGATTTCGAAGGGAGGCTGTGTGATGTCATAACTGCATACATAAATCATAACGACGGTGTGTTGCTGCCAGTACTGCATGATAATACAGCGCACAAAATATATATAGGCTATATATTTAAATCGGCAGATGAGTTTTCAGCTAATGCAGCCCCTGGGCATGCCAGTCTTCTTTTTTATTTCTAAATCGCAAGCTACAAGGAATGAAAGCAATGTCCTCCTCTGGCTTTATGTCTTATAATAATAAAAAGTGCAAAGATTTGTGTGATTGCTTCGGAATTCAACAGGCCATTACGTCATGTCATGTCGTGTACCACTGCATCTGTACAATTTTTAGATAAACTGACTTGTAACGTGTGCAGGGGCTCACGACCTCCCAAGTGTCAGAACTCACACAGTGTACACCCGACTTAACCCTAAGTAGATCGTAGAAACCATTGGTGCCAATGGCCTGTTCGATTAACTTAAGCTTACGATGCTTTTGGGAAACACAGCCCTGATCAATAAAAGCGATTTCTTTTTAAAACAAAGCGAATGCAAGAAACCTGCAAAGAACAAGCATGGGCTGTTAAAGGGCTGTATAGGTCTGGTATATAATCGCAATGATTTTACTGGCAATATAAGATTAAGCAATATTGTGAATATCAAAATGACCTGAATACACTTTTTTCCACTTGATTTCCTAAAAAGCGCATCATTAGACTAATTTCCTGATCCTTCAGGGCTGCACAGTCAATCATAATAACATCAAAATCGTGATATTGTCATATGTGATAAGAAAAAAAAGAAAAAAAAGAAGAAGCTGTGATTAAATGAAAGCAATAGCCTTATAATAATAGTAATAAAAATTAGGGCTGTCAATTGATTCAAAATTTGTATCGAATACAATGGTATGCCGATTAATTAATCGAATTATTCACATATATAAATGTTCGCCGAGAAAGCCCCTCAAATAACAATAATTCAAAATATAATTAATAAATAATACACTGGCGGCCAAAAGTTTGGAATAATGTACAGATTTTGCTGTTTCGGAAGGACATTGGTACTTAATTCACCAAAGTGGCATTCAACTGATCACAAAGTATAGTCAGGACATTACTGATGTAAAAAAAACAGCACCATCACTATTTGAAAAAAGTTATTTTTGATCAAATCTAGACAGGCCCCATTTCCAGCAGCCATCACTCCAACACCTTATCCTTGAGTAATCATGCTAATTTGCTAATTTGGTACTAGAAAATCACTTGCCATTATATCAAACACAGTTGAAAGCTATTTGGTTCATTAAATGAAGCGTAACATTGTCTTTGTGTTTGTTTTTGAGTTGCCACAGTATGCAATAGACTGGCATGTCTTAAGGTCAATATTAGGTCAAAAATGGCAAAAAAGAAACAGCTTTCCCTAGAAACTCATCCGTCAATCATTGTTTTGAGGAATGAAGGCTATACAATGCTTGAAATTGCCAAAAAACTGAAGATTTCATACAAAGGTGTACACTACAGTCTTCAAAGACAAAGGACAACTGGCTCTAACAAGGACAGAAAGAGATGTGGAAGGCCAGATGTACAACTAAACAAGAGAATAAGTACATCAGAGTCTCTAGTTTGAGAAATAGACGCCTCACATGTCCTCAGCTGACAGCTTCATTGAATTCTACCCGCTCAACACCAGTTTCATGTACAACAGTAAAGAGAAGACTCAGGGCTGCAGGCCTTATGGGAAGAATTGCAAAGAAAAAGCCACTTTTGAAACAGAAAAACAAAAAGAAAAGGTTAGAGTGGACAAAGAAACACAGACATTGGACAACAGATAATTGGAAAAGAGTGTTATGGATCTTAACCCCATTGAGCTTTTGTGGGATCAGCTAGACTGTAAGGTGCGAGAGAAGTGCCCGACAAAACAGCCACATCTATGGCAAGTGCTACAGGAAGTGTGGGGTGAAATGTCACCTGAGTATCTGGACAAACTGACAGCTAGAATGCCAAGGATCTGCAAAGCTGTCATTGTGGAGGAGTTTTTGATGAGAACACTTTGAAGTAGTTTAAGAAGCTCTGAATTTTTTTTCCCAAATTGTAATAGTAATATTTCACGTTATTAATGTCCTGACTATACATTGTGATCAGAAGAATGCCACTTATGAATGACAATTTCTTTCCATATGAGCAAAATCTGTACATTATTCCAAACTATGGCCGGCAGTATATATATATAATAAAAAATAATAATACAGATAATTAAAATGCATAACATTATTGAGGCACACGAGTAAATCATGGTAGCATTTTACAATATGGTTCCATTTGTTAACATTAGTTAACAACATTAGTTAACATGAACTAACAATGAACAATACATTTACAGCATTTATTAATCTTAGTTAAAGGTGCAGTATGTACAATTCAGAAACCCTTGCTATTAATGACACCTGTAGCTGTTAAGTGAACTGCAGCCAGCTACCTGTTGCTCATGCTTGCGCTCGTGCACACACTCCATAGGGACGTGAGCGAGCGAGCATCGACCAAACCAATGACGTAACGTACAAAGAGACTGAACGTGATTCACCGGCATCATGCTGACAGATGAGGTAGCATAATTAAAATTACACAGTTATGATTGTTTTACTACAAACTTTGAGACTGTATATTATATTTGACTCTCCAGTGCTGGAACAAGGCTAAAACAAAGAGTGGTAGGTCTGACTATGCGAGACTGTAGTTTGAAGTAATCACTTTTCTTTGCATGATACATTGACTGCATTTATATGATAGCCTATGTCGGCATTAGCTAGCTAGCCAGCTTTATCAATAGCTGTTAGCTAAATTTGGTGGATGATGACAGTAGCTGTTTATAAAATAGACTGTACATTATAAATATGTTGACACAATTCAGTATTGATGTGATTCCATCACAACTGTCATTTTGATATATCAATGCGTTATTGTTTTATAATAATAGAATGTATATATGTGGCAGCGGGGGCATGGTCAAGCATCTCTCCGGAGAGAGAGAAAGCGGTAAGGGAGCTTACACCTAAGCTAAATTATGTCTAACACCTGTCTCTAATTTCAGTGAGCACAGGGAGAGCTGCATAAATAGAGCCACACCGCAGGCAGACGAGAGAGAGAGCCTGGATACCAGAGATCCTATTGTGAAGCCAAGGGTTTATTATTGTGAAGAAGTTTGTTTATGTTTATGTTGCGGACAGAGCGAAAGACCTCTCAGGTAAAAGCAGAGGTGGTGGAGTATGTTTTATGATCAACAAATCCTGGTGTGATCAGAGGAACGTACATTCTATCAAGTCTTTCTGCTCTCCTGATCTGGAATTTCTCATGCTTCTGTGTCGACCATTCTGGCTACCGAGGGAATTCACAGCAGTCATTATCACTGCAGTGTACATCCCGCCACAAGCCGACACAGACCGGGCACTCAAGGATCTGTATGGGGGTATAAGTGAGCAGGAAACTGCGCACCCTGAGGCCGCATTCATTGTGATCGGGGACTTTAATAAAGCCAGTTTAAAATCAGTCGCACTAAAATACCACCAGCACGTTAGTTTCAACACACGAGGGGACTGTGTTTTGGACCATTGATACTCTCCCTTCCGGGATGGCTACAAATCCCTCCCCCGCCCACCATTTGGCAAATCGGACAACTCTTCCATTCTGCTTCTGCCCGCTTACAGGCAGAAACTGAAACAGGAAGCACCCACCCTCAGAACGATCCAGTGCTGGTCGGACCAATCAGATTCTACGCTACAAGACTGTTTTGATCACACAGACTGGGAGATGTTCCGGTCCGCCTCTGATGATGACATCGAGCTTTACGCTGATAGCGTAATGTGTTTCATCAAAAAGTGCGTGGAGGACGTGGTTCCGACCAGAACATCCGAATCAGAAACCATGGATAAATAACGATGTTCACGCGGCACTTAATGTGTGGACCTCCGCTTTTAATTCCGGGAAAGCGGAGGAGCATAAACAAGCCAAATCAGAACCGCAAAATGCCAGTACAGGAGCAAGATTGAAGGACAGTTTAATACCACCAACTCTAGAAGCATGTGGCAGGGAATTCACATCATCACGGACTTTAAAGGGAATAAAAACTCCACCATAAACACCGCTGCCTCTCTCCTGGATGAGCTAAATAATTTTTATGCTCGTTTTGAGGGAAATAACACCCCCTCGCGGAGAGAGCTCTCGCGGCTGAAGCTACAGAGGTTAGTTCACTCTCCGTCTCTGTAGCGGATGTAACCCGATCCTTCCGACGGGTGAATATCCGCAAAGCCGCGGGCCCAGACGGCATTCCGGGCCGCGTAATCAGAGCGTGCGAGAACCAGCTGGCTGGTGTTTTTACTAACATTTTCAACCTTTCCCTCTCTTTGTCTGTAGTCCCCACATGCTTTAAAACATCCACCATTGTGCCTGTTCCAAAGCAATCAAAAATAACTTGCTTAAATGACTGGCGTCCTGTTGCTCTGACCCCCATCATCAGCAAATGCTTTGAGAGACTAATCAGAGATTACTCTGTGCTGATTAGATTAGATTAGATCTGCTCTGTGCTGCCTCTCTCTCTAGACCCATTGCAGTTTGCTTACCGCAACAACCGCTCCACTGATGATGCCATTGCATCTACAATACACACTGCTCTCTCCCACCTGGAAAAAAAGAACACTGAGAATGCTGTTTGTAGTCTACAGCTCAGCATTCAACACCATAGTGCCCTCCAAGCTAGATGAGAAACTCATGGCTCTGGGCTTAAACAGCTCACTGTGCAGCTGGATTCTGGACTTCCTGTCAAGCAGACACCAGGTGGTTAGAATAGGCAGCAAAATCTCCTCATCACTAACCCTCAACACTGGAGCCCCACAGGGCTGTGTTCTCAGCCCACTACTGTATTCCTTGTACACACATGACTGTGTGGCAACACATAGCTCCAATGCCATCATTAAGTTTGCTGATGACACGACGGTGATAGGTCTGATCACTGACAATGATGAAACAGCCTACAGAGAGGAGGTGCACACTCTGACACACTGGTGTCAGGAGCACAACCTCTCCCTCAACGTCAGTAAGACAAAGGAGCTTGTGGTGGACTTCAGAAGAAAAGACAGAGAACACAGTCCCATCACCATCAATGGAGCACCAGTGGAGAGAGTCAGCAGCTTCAAGTTCCTGGGTGTCCACATCACTGAGGAACTCACATGGTCCATCCACACTGAAGTCGTTGTGAAGAAGGCTCATCAGCGCCTCTTCTTCCTGAGACGGCTGAGGAAGTTTGGAATGAAGCGCCACATCCTCACACGGTTCTACACCTGCACTGTAGAGAGCATCCTGACTGGCTGCATCTCCGCCTGGTACGGCAATAGCACCGCCCACAACCGCAAAGCACTGCAAAGGGTGGTGCGAACTGCCAGACACATCATCGGAGGTGAGCTTCCCTCCCTCCAGGAAATATATACAAGGCGGTGTGTGAAAAAAGCTCGGAGGATCATCAGAGACTCCAGCCACCCGAGCCATGGGCTGTTCTCACTGCTACCATCAGGCAGGCGGTATTGCAGCATCAGGACCCGCACCAGCCGACTCCATGACAGCTTCTTCCCCCAAGCAATCAGACTTCTGAACTCTTGATCTCCCACGATCAAAATACATCAGCACTGCACTTTATTACCCTTACTCTTATATCTCACACCGGACTGTCATAAATTATATTATTATTATATTATATTCTCTCTTAACAACTGACTATCAACCGAAAGCCTGAATGTCAATACAGTACAATACTGTACATTCTATATATACAACTATATATAATTTTTTATATATTTTTATTTTTTATTTTTATTGAATAATGTGTATCTATATAGTGCGTATTGTATACTGTACAGTGTATGTTATTATTTGTATATTGCTGAGTGTAATTATGTGTATATCAGATGTTTAAATTGTGCTGTGTTAATTTGATGTTATTGTAAATTGGTACTGTCTCATCACTGTCACGACTGCTATGTTGATCGGAACTGCACCCAAGAATTTCACACACCATTGCACTTGTGTATATGGCTGTGTGACAATAAAGTGATTTGATTTTTGATTTGATGTTGAGAGTGAATTATTGAACAGTGTGAAAACCCTAAAAGAGTGTATCTACTACAGTGAGGAGAATAAAACGCTTACCTGAACCAGGAAATCTGCTTCTCACCTCCTCCTTTCATTGAGAAGTGTTACACTGGTGCTGAAACCCGGGAAAAGGTTTGAAGATGGACGGAAGTCACCCCGTAGAGTACTCGCAGTTGGCTGAGATCCTCCAAGCCCTTGCTGGCTTACATCGGAGCCACCAGCAATCCCTGCTTAAGCTCCGGCAAGATTAAGACCGCCGGTTTGTGGAGCTCATGCGCGCTCAAGCAGAGGACCGACAGGCGATCCGGAGCCTCCTCAGCCAGGAGGCATCCCAAGCCGCGACCCCGGACACCCACACACCGTTACCCCCGCCTGCGTTACAGAAGATGGGGGTGGCGGATGACCCAGAGGCGTTCCTGGATCTCTTCGAACACACTGGCCAGTGGGCGGCCCGACTCATCCCGCTACTGTCCGGGGAAGCCCAGCTCATGGCTCAACAACTGCCAGCGATGAGCCTCCTGGCTTACGGAGACTTAAAGAAAGCCATCCTGCAGCGGGTTGGTCGGAGTCCGGAAGAAAGTCGTCAACTCTTCCGAAGCCTGAAGCTGGAGAGCTCCAACCGCCCGTTTGCCTTCGCCCAACGGCTCCGCAACGCCTGCCGAAGATGGTTGCTAGCAGGGGACTGCGGCGTCGACGGGATCATCGACCAGGTGGTACTGGAGCAATTAACACATCGACTGCCAAAGGGGATGCGGAGTGGGTCCAGTGCCACTGCCAGGCGTCGCTGGAGGACGCCGTCTGTCTTGCGGAGGACCACATGGCGGCGATCCCGAGGGCGGAAGAGCCCTCCCACTCTCTCTCTCTTCCCCCGTCTCATTCCCCTCCCCTCTCTCCTCTCGTTCTGCTCTCTCTCCAGGTCCCGTTCCTGCCCCACGCAGATTAGGAGGACTTCAGCCACTGAGACCAGTTCCCCGGGTGTGGGAGCCGACACCTTCCCCTATCCCGATGCCCCGCCGCTCTCCCCCTCGGGGGGGGGGGGGGCGCCCGCCGATGCAAGTACGAGCGTAGCACCTGGGCCAGCCTGCTGGAGGTGTGGGGACCCAGACCACTTCCGGGATCAGTGCCCTCTGATGGAGCTGGGGACGGTGGTGCGGGTCTCTGACCTCCCACAGGCTGCCCCCGACCGGGCCGGAGCGTACCGGATACCGGTAAGTGTCAAGGGGGGTACTCACCAAGCATTGGTGGACACAGGGTGTAATCAAACCACTATCCACCAAGGCTTGGTTCAACCTGAGGCATTGGGCACAACTAAAACGGTGAGGGTGAAATGTGTGCACGGGGATATTCACAAGTATCCGGTGGTGACCCTGACGATTAAATTCCAGGGGAAAAAGCATAGAGTGGAGGCCGCGGTTAGTCCCCACCTCACCCTCACCCTGTATGAAGTTAGGGAGATGTGCAATGTGCGATGCTCTGGCAGGGGAGGCGGAGCCGGGGCCGTCCTCGACAGCTCCGCGTCATAATGATAAGAGAGGGGGAGAGGCTGCAGCCCCTCCCCTTCTCAGGGAATTCCCTGAGGGGGATTTCCCTTTGGAGCAGTCATGAGACGAAACCCTCAAACACGCCTTCGACCAAGTGAGAGTCATCGATGGTCAACGACTCCAGATGGACATCGCCCTTTCATACCCCTATTTTGCGATTATAAATGAGCGGTTGTATAGAGTGAAACAGGATGCTCAGACTAAAGAGGATACAACCCAACTTTTGATTCCACGGAGCCGTCGGGAAATGGTATTCCAGGCAGCTCATTATAATCCCATGGCGGGTCACTTAGGAGAAAGGAAAACACTGAACCGTCTAATAGCCCGTTTCTATTGGCCGGGCATTGGCGGCGATGTCCGCAGGTGGTGTGTGGCATGCCGCGAATGCCAGCTGGTTAACCCACCGGCCACCCCAAAAACGCCATTGCACCCTCTTCCCTTGATCGAGGTCCCCTTTGAGAGAATTGGAATGGACCTCGTCGGGCCATTAGAATGGTCAGCACGCGGACATCACTTTGTATTGGTCCTAGTGGACTATGCAACGCGATATCCGGAAGCAGTGCCTCTTCGCAACATCTCAGCACGCAGTGTTGCGGAAGCACTCTTCAAAATAATCTCCCGGGTGGGGATTCCAAAAGAAATCCTCACCGATCAGGGCACAACGTTTATGTCACGGACACTACGTGAGCTGTACGAGTTGTTGAGTATTAAATCGATTCGCACCAGCGTATACCATCCTCAAACGAATGGCCTGGTGGAACGATTTAATAAACCCTCAAAAACATGATTCGTAAGTTCGTGCACGACGATGCTAGAAACTGGGATAAATGGCTCTACCCCCTGTTATTTGCAGTACGAGAGGTCCCGCAAGCCTCCACTGGCTTCTCCCCATTCGAGCTGCTGTATGGGCGACGCCCACGCGGTGTGCTTGATGTATTGCGAGAGGCCTGGGAGGAGGGACCTTCAAACAGTAAAAATGAAATTCAATACGTTCTTGATCTTAGAGCAAAACTCCACACTTTGGGGCAGCTAACACAGGAGAATTTGCTCCAAGCTCAAGAACAACAGCGCCGACTGTATGACAGGGGAACTCAGCTAAGGGAATTTGCACCGGGAGATAAAGTGCTTGTATTGCTTCCCACATCGAGCTCTAAATTACTCGCCAAGTGGCAAGGACCCTTTGAGGTCACACGACGAGTGGGAGATCTCGATTATGAGGTTAAACGAACCGATAGAGGGGGCGCACGTCAAATATACCACCTCAATCTCCTGAAATTGTGGAGGGAGGCGGTCCCCGTGATGTTGGCTACAGTAGTTCCCGAGAAGGCGGAGCTCGGCTTCAAAACATAAACAGTTCACCCCGGTCACTTGCGGAGACCACCTCTCACCAAGTCAACTCGCGGAGGTTGCTAGGTTGCAACAGGAGTTTGCAGATGTGTTCTCCCCTCTACCGGGACGTACAAACCTCATCCATCACCACATCGAGACCGAGCCGGGGGTTGTGGTACGTAGCTGCCCCTATCGATTACCCGAACACAAGAAGGGTGCAATTGGATGCAATGCTCGATATGGGGGTAATAGAAGAATCCCACAGCAATTGGTCCAGCCCAGTTGTTCTAGTGCCTAAGAGCAACGGGTCTGTACGGTTCTGTGTGGATTATAGGAAAGTCAATGCGGTGTCTAAATTTGATGCGTATCCAGTGCCTTGCGTTGATGAGTTGCTCGATCGGTTGGGCACTGCTCGATTTTATTCGACATTGGATTTGACGAAGGGTTATTGGCAGATCCCCTTGACACCAATTTCCTGTGAAAAAAAATGCCTTCTCCACACCGTTTGGATTACACCAATTTGTGACACTACCGTTCGGTTTGTTTGGAGCCCTGGCTACGTTTCAGCATCTCATGGACCGAATCCTCAGACCGCATTCAGCTTACGCCGCTGCCTATTTAGATGACATCATCATTTATAGCAATGATTGGCAGTGGCACATGCAACATCTGAGGGCGGTTCTGAGATCGCTGTGCCGAGCGGGACTCACAGCGAACCCAAAGAAGTGCGCGATTGGGCGGGTGGAGGTACGGTATCTGGGGTTCCACTTGGGCCACGGGCAGGTGCGTCCCCAAATTGACAAGACAGCAGCGATTGCGACCTGCCCGAGGCCCAAGACCAAAAAGGGGGTGAGACAGTTCCTGGGGCTGGCTGGCTAATATAGAAGGTTCGTGCCTAATTATTCGGATGTCACCAGCCCACTGACTGATCTCACTAAAAAGGGAGCTCAAGACCCGGTCCAGTGGATGGAGCAGTGTCAGCGGGCGTTCACGCAAGTTAAAGCCGCACTTTGCGGGGGGGCGCTTTTACATTCACCTGACTTCTCTCTCCCTTTTGCTTCAGACAGGGGGCTGGGGGCCGTACTTTCTCAGGTGGTGGAGGGGGAGGAGCGCCCGGTGCTGAACATTAGCTGTTAGCTCTCGTTGATGGAAACTAAGTACAGCACCGTGGAAAAGGAGTGTCTCACCATCAAGTGGGCCGTCCTCACTCTCCGATACTACCTGTTAGGGCGGGCCTTCACCCTCTGTTCCGATCACGCCCCACTCCAGTGGCTCCACCGCATGAAAGATACCAATCACCCGTTGGTATCTGGCTCTTCAGCCGCTTAAGTTCAAAGTGGTCCACAGACCGGGAGTGCAGATGGCTGTCGCCGACTTCCTTTCCAGGAATGGGGGGGAGTGGTAGGCAGGCCGGATGCCACCCTGGCCTGAGTCGGGCGGTGGGGATATGTGGCAGCGGGGGCGTGGTCAAGCATCTCTCCGGAGAGAGAGAAAGCAGTAAGGGCGCTTACACCTGAGCTAAATTATGTCTAACACCTGTCTCTAATTTCAGTGAGCACGGGGAGAGCAGCATAAATAGAGCCACACCGCAGGTAGACGAGAGAGAGAGCCTGGATACCAGAGATCCTATTGTGAAGCCAAGGGTTTATTATTGTGAAGTTGAGTTTATTATTGTGAAGAAGTTTGTTTATGTTGAGAGTGAATTATTGAACAGCGTGAAAACCCTGAAAAAGTATATCTACTACAGTGAGGAGAATAAAACGCTTACCTGAACCAGGAAATCTGCTTCTCGCCTCCTCCTTTCATTGAGAAGTGTTACAATATATTTTCTGTATAACCAAGTTACATTACACTAATGATAGGTCTTTTTGCATTATCTTGAACACTGTCTAGCATTCCTTTCATGTGTTATTGTAGTTTAGCTAAAATTACACAGATCAATCCTCATGGCACTATATTTCACATGCTTTGCAGTTATGTAAGCTTACTTGTCCAATAAGAAGAATGCCAATTCAGGGTCGGTTTTGATCCCCAAAACCGAACGAAGTTCCCTCCAGGAATCAAATGCCCTGCCGATGTTCACTCTAGTTTTCGCTCGACCACGATCACATTCCCGCTTAGCCAGATGGGATTCAGTAGATCATTTTTTTTATTTTTTATTATTTGGCTTACTCAGAGTTTGTGTAGGAGTCGGTGTTGTGCTGGGAGCCGGACATTTGCTGGATTCCATCTCTAACATAATGTTACCTAGTGTTGCAGTTTGTTGTCACTGTTGAATAGCGGAAGAGATGCACTGAGGCAAGGCTCCTTTGGATTTTCCCGGCAAAAGCGACCCCCTCTCTTCGCATGAAAATCAGTCTACAGGCTTTAATAGGCAACCTAGGAAGTCTGGGAAGGGCTAATTTGTTAAGTTGCGTTACAAGCCGTTCACACATTGGCAAAAAAAAGGTGAATATTACATGAAAATTGTTACATATTGCACCTTTAATGTTAATTTCAACATATACTAATGCATTTTTTAAATCAAAAGTTGTGTTTGTTAACATTAGTTAATGCACTATGAACTAACAACGAACAATTGTATTTTTATTAACTAACATGAACAAAGATGAATAAATGCGAAAAAAATATATATATATTGTTAATTGTTCCTTCATGATACCTAATGCATTAACTAATGTTTACGAATGGAGCGTTATTGTAAAATGTTACCAAAAAGACAATAAAAAAATTGGCTTTATAATTCAATATATTGTTTATTTCCATATTATTGAAGGTAAGCCTTTCATTGGCCTACAGTTCACAGCAATCCATTTTGCAATTGAATTCGTCAGTCTGTCCAAAATAGATTTATTATAAGGGATTTTTTTTAAGTACGCGTCAATGTACACCTGCGTCAGACAGACACTTTTGGAGTGGCTTGGTTGCGTTGTGTCATAAACATACTGTTTTTAGGTCACTGTGTCAAGTTCAACGTAGTTTCAACTTAGAAAAACACGTCTTGAGATCCCTGCGTTCGGAATTGCGCTTCATCAAGCTGTCTCAGGTTGTGCTGTCTGCTGTCAGTAGGTGTAGTGTTGCCAACTATTTCTCATGAGAAGTCGCCAAAGGCTCACTGAAATGTTGCTAAAAGTAGCTAAATCACATGATGACGTCATTTATTAGGTAAGTCGTCAAATTTACATATGTAAATGAATTAGCGTAAAGAGCTATGGTAATTCTTTAAAGGTGTAGAACCATATGTTTTATGTTATATTTTTATTGTACTAATGATTTAACTATTAATATTTAACTACTAATCATTTAGCTATCACAAACTGAACTTGTCAAACATTCAGACAGTGGGGGATTTCTGTGTAATTATTTATATTGTTTTGAAATTAAACTGCAATATTGAACAATGACAAAGTCCAAAATCATCCTAGAAATAGCAACCAGGGGTAGGCAGCGGTGTAGCAGTGTAGTGTCCCCAAGCCCCCCCCCCCACCCCCCCACAACAACTTCATATCGCACCCAAACCCACCCAAAAGACCATCCACCTCACCCCCCACCCGCTCTGCAAATGTTGTCCAGGGCCGATTTTTATTCACAGTCCAACCCTGGTTGGAAAAGACAATGGTGTTTTTTTCTTCTGTTACCCATAGACTTTGGAGTGCCACTGTACAGACCCAATTAAACCCTCAGCTCTGCTCCTGTGAATTATAAACACACGCACATGCACCTAATTAAAACACAGCTTTCAGTACATTACTCAAGGGGAAATAATGAATCCGATAATTGGAGACCAGCACCTAAAATTACCTTGCTGTTTTCTAGAGCTGTATATTATCCTTACAGAGACAGTGAGAGAGAAAGGATGTGACTGTATATTATCCTTACAGAGACAGTGAGAGAGAGAGAGAGAGTGGCTGTGACATGAAACACGACGTGCTCTCAGGCTCTTTTTGCTCTGTTGTTAACACACTGAGTCAACGGTTCAGTTGCATCAACAGTGAAGCACCAGTAATCCATATTAAGATGAGTTTAATGCACCGACGTGTGAGTACAGTGCAAAGAATGAAGAGAGGGAGGAGAAATCGTGTAAATGTGAGAAAGAGTGCCACTCCCTGCTGAGATAGCATGCCTCCCCTCTGGCTGTGATCTGTGCCGGTGGACCAGGAACAGAATAAGTGGGTTATGGGTAAAAGGAGGGGCTAAAACGGAGGATGACTGGAAGGGTGGGGCCGCTTCTGTGCCCAGTCAAAGTACTGACCTACCCTCCATATGCTTATTTCGCGCCTGCCAGCTTTCTCCCGCCGCTCCCCACCAAGCTCAGAGCTGGCACCTCTCGCTTGCCCCCAAATCTGTTCTCGTGCCTCATGCCTACACCAGCTGTCCTTCTCTGTTCTGTGTGCTCACGCCAGGTGAGTGGGGCAGCCCTGGACCCTGAACCACTCTGGCCTGCTGACCGGCCAAGGGCCACAGTTGCCATATGGAGACTCCCGCCATCAGAGCTCCTCTCCTCTGCCTCTTCCATCTGAGCACACCCACCACGTGCTGGAGCCAAGCCTGTGAACAGATTGTACGCCCCCTCTTCACTCTCATACTCTCTTTTTTCCAGTTTTCAGACAATCTTCTCTTGTTCTCCAGTCTTGCAGAGCAGTCTAGACCAAACAAATGCACATAAACAGATGCATGACTGCGGTACTCAGAGATGCATTTGACCAGAGAATTCCTTTGATCACATCGAGGGTACCTTGGCCCCCACACACTCCCACTGGCCTTAGACCAGGAGACCACGGGGGCCCCTGAAAGGTTATCATTTAGCCAGGAATAACTCCTGAACCATATCGCCCTAAGCCCCGGGCCTTTGGGGGAATGGAGGGTCTCGAGCCCCTGCGGGACCCCAGCAGACTGAGTCCAGGGGACACTGCCTTCCCGACATAGTGCCACCAACGGGTAGATAAATTTACCGGGCCTAGGCCCCTGAACCGAAGCCCCTCATGAGTCGGGACCCTGGGTGGGGAGAGGTCCCAAACCCCACCGGCCCAAGCCCAGGGGACCCCCCTGTCCCAAGATATTTCCACCGCAACACAGCTGGGTTTACCGGGACATGTTCCCTTTGATTGGCTCACATGACACTTCCTACAGCTGTGCTTCTTGATTACCCCTAAATCCCTACATCCCCACTAAACTCATATTACTGTGGGCTTTTTAAAAACACATGCAGTGATATTTGTTTTTTGATCGTTCAGCCTATCCTGTAATAAACAGATGTTGACAGACTGGTAATCTGCTCAGCCTCTGCCGTCCAAAGCTGATCCCTCAATCACAGCCAGCGAGCTTAGCCTTCACCCCAGTTACCACAATCCTCCACTGGCCAAGCACTCTATTAGGGAGCTTGTGGGGCTGGATCTTATCCAGAAAGAGAAATAGAGAGCCCCTGTCTGTTGTAAGACTAGCTTTTAGAGTCATTTGTAACAATACAGCTGAGCTTTCAAGTCACAGCCCTGCTGAAATGCAAAAATAAACAAACAAAAAAACTGCATAGCTGGTCACCAGCATATGTTGTGTTTTAAATGCACAAGATGCTGGTGTGCTGGTGTTCAAATAAGGCTTTTTGAATACTTTAACCAACAAGACGTGGCAAGAGACCAACTGTACCTTGGTAAACCAGCATTAGGAGAAAAACCCTACTGGTCGATAGGGCTGGGCGATAATTGCCTTAAAAAATATTACGAAATCTGATTACATCGTCAACCCCCCTGCTGATGGTCGGTGAATTTTTTTACTTTTTTGATTTTGCTTTAAAAACTTTATTCATTTATTGAAACACGAAAAATATAAACAAAAGACATTTCTAAATTCAAATTGCACTTTAAACTAAACCAAAAAAAGCAATAAAATAACGAAGTTATCAAAAAATCTTATTTAACCACCTCCCCAAGTCCAAACATTTACCGTCTCCAAAGGCTTTTTGCCATCACGCAAGCATCCGTCAACGACACCTGGTGGGAAAATTACTAATAGCCTACAGATTAAGAACTAAAGACAATTATAAATGTAAAGACAATAATAATCAAAATAAATAAGCCTAATAAATTCCCTTGTGTTCCCAAAATAATGCTGCCAAATGTGTGTTCTTATCGAATTTGTGTTTGTATTGCATTTGGTAATACAGTTAATGCTGCCTAAGAAAATAAAATAAAATTCAATTTTAGGTTCAAGGTGAACGTGTCTTGTATTACTTTATGATTTAATCACTTTCGTCTTTGTTTCTTTAATACAAAGATATATATATATTACTGAACCTGCAGAGTTGCGTTCACAATGCATGCTAACCACGTGGAAATAAAGAGAATTAAACTCACAGCACCTCCCGAGATGATCAGAGATAATTTGCAGCATTCTCATAGACGACATTATTCTTGCAAGCAGTTTTCAGATGAATGAAACGGAGAAAAAAGAATGAAAACTCTTTACATGCACTTGTTCCACGAGACAGGCTTGTGCTGCACGCTGACTTGCGTGTGTTCCACATGACAGGCTCGAGCTGCAGGCCTCTGAACAAACAGCGAATCAGACACAAGCATTGACGGCTTTTCTTTTGTCTGTTCTAAAAATATAATAAAGTGTGTTTAAGCACGTCTTTGTGACTAACAGCATTTCTTTTCATGTGTCACTCCGAGACGTCTTAAAGGTCGGGTAGATGAGCAAAATGACCCTGGCATGAAATACATTTGGACTAGGAGCTTGCGAACTGGATTCAGCCTCGTCGCATTTTGCGGGTGGTGGGTGCAAGTTTCACACCCTGGCTAAAAATTAACTGAAGCTCCTGACTGTATCTGCATGATTTTATGCATTGTACTGCTGCCACATGATTGGCTGATTAGATAATCGCATGAATAAGTAGGTGTACAACTGTACCTAATAAAGTGGTCGGTAAGTGTATATATAGTTATGTTTATTGTTAACATGCAAAATTTTTACTATTTACAAGTATTAACACTGATATGTAGAACAAGTGCTAAAATAGTACAGTCTTTTAGAGTAACAGCAGTTATGCGAGCGTCTCACAGAAGTGTTTTGGTTGAGCGCATATTAACAAGAGTAGAGTCAAATAGCTTCTTTACCACATTTGTGCAACGTGTGATTAGAATTAAATTATTTTTTGTTGTTGTTGTTTTATCAATTGTCTGTACTAAAAAGAAAAGGTATTCAAATAAACATTATTCAATGACAAATGTCTTACATGGAAGGAGTCAAACCAAACTTTTGGTTGGTACTTTAATTCACCAAAGTGGCATTCAACTGATCACAAAGTATAGTCAGGACATTACTGATGTAAAAAAAACAGCACCATCACTATTTGAAAAAAGTCATTTTTGATCAAATCTAGACAGGCCCCATTTCCAGCAGCCGTCACTCCAACACCTTATCCTTGAGTAATCATGCTACATTGATAATTTGGTACTAGAAAATCACTTGCCATTATATCAAACACAGTTGAAAGCTATTTGGTTCGTTAAATGAAGCTTAACATTGTCTTTGTGTTTGTTTTTGAGTTGCCACAGTATGCAATAGACTGGCATGTCTTAAGGTCAATATTAGGTCAAAAATGGCAAAAAAGAAACAGCTTTCCCTAGAAACTCATCCGTCAATCATTGTTTTGAGGAATGAAAGATATACAATGCTTGAAATTGCCCAAAAACTGAAGATTTCATACAAAGGTGTACACTACAGTCTTCAAAGTCAAAGGACAACTGGCTCTAACAAGGACAGAAAGAGATGTTTGAAGGAATTTCCTCAGCTGACAGCTTCATTGAATTCTACCCGCTCAACACCAGTTTCACGTACAACAGAAAAGAGGAGACTCAGGGGTGCAGGCTTTATGGGAAGAATTGCAAAGAAAAAGCCACTTTTGAAACAGAAAAACAAAAAGAAAAGGTTAGAGTGGACAAAGAAACACAGACATTGGACAACAGATAATTGGAAAAGAGTGTTATGGATCTTAACCCCATTGAGCTTTTGTGGGATCAGCTAGACTGTAAGGTGCGTGAGAAGTGCCCAACAAGACAGCCACATCTATGGCAAGTGCTACAGGAAGTGTGGGGTGAAATGTCACCTGAGTATCTGGACAAACTGACAGCTAGAATGCCAAGGATCTGCAAAGCTTCAATGCTGCACGTGGAGGATTTTCTGATGAGAACTCTTTGTAGTAAGAGTAGTTCAAATTGTAATAGTAATATTTCATGTCATTAATGTCCTGACTATACATTGTGATCAGTTGAATGCCACTTTGGTGAATAAAAGTAACCATTTCTTTCCATAAGAGCAAAATCTGCACATTATTCCAAACTTTTGGCTGCCAGTATATGATTTCCGCATTGCAAACAATGATGGAATCGCGGAATCCAGTGATAAAAACTAAATTAACTATAAAACATGGAATGTAAATTTGACATGTTTGGGATAAAATGAATGTATAAATGCACAATTAATTTAATTATAATCATAATATGTCCTAGTGTGATGATTAAAACATAAAAAGCTGAGATTTAATTAAACAAATATGCGGTTTGCGTGAGCTGCGCTTCAAAAGTAAGTGAATGTGTGTGAAGCCACTGCTTACACACTAACCGAATCATTAACATCATGTGCAATCTGTGTGTGTATGAATGACAAAGAGAAGATCACTTTATTCACTGTGACACGCAACACATGCATACTATATATTTATATAATTAAATCATAACCTTTAGCTCCTTAATAAGCACATTATCCCATATAGCGAACTGCTTTTCCGGAGGTGAGAAGTGAAGTCTTTGAAAACATTTGGTTTTGCAGTAAAATGTCAAAATAAAAGCCCCATTTAACTAGATGCGTGACACTGAAAAAATGCGAAAGCAATATATTACTTCTGTATAGCAAAATGTAATATTCAATGTAGTAGTAGTAGTAATAATGATAATAATAATAATATATCAATAATAATTACATAATATTTAAGCAATGACTCACAAGCAAGAGTTTCATCACTGCTTTCATTAATACCGTCATGCTCTACAGTGCAGCACTGTATTTGACAAAATAATAATAATTTAAAAAAATCAAATTTTGGGTTTTGGATTGTGCTGAGAGGATCAGTATAGAAGCTCTTCATTTGATAAAAATAATGCAATGGTATGTTGAAAAGTAATTGTTATGTTCTCATTTGTTTAAACTTTTATGAATTAATTTGTTTATATGTTTTTTTTTTTTAATGATAAAATTTAATTAAACTTTAAAACCCGGAATTCAGATTCGGATTTCATAGGGCTCTAGAAATTCTTGCTGGTCTCCTCTTATACAAGCACATGTTTTTTTCATGAGGGTAAAAACACTTGACCACTGGCACTTACACACATAGCAAAACAAACTGCTGACATAACGTTTTTAACCAATAAGCGTCTGCCGCGACGTCAAAAAAACTGCCACTGGAAATTTGCCAACATGCTCAACAAGACCCATTAAAGCACCTAAAAGCACACAAGAACAAACACAGGCATGTAAATGTGTAAAAAAAAAAAAATAAATTCAGCAAGACTTAAGCCTTTCCAAATAAAGAGAGCATACGAGCAGACGCACAGCCAACATTACTGACAAGAGGAAGAGAGGTGTTTACAGTTGAGTTCTACCCAACAGCTTTCTGACTTCACACATCAGTTCTCGCTAGGGGCGAAGGATGTAATAGAAGACAGCATGCATCCTTACTCATGCTTGGGCAACCGTACAGCAGGCACACGCACACACATCAACACACCACCCACTGACACTGCTTTTCTAGGAATGCAAACAGACAAAATAAAGGAGCCATCAAGTTTACTGCGATGAGAGGTGGTATGAGGCAGAGACGGGGAGAGTTGGAGAAAGTAAAAGAGTTGCTATTTTCAGACGCTTTAAAGGCTTAGCACTCCAACCAATCTGCTTTCCAATGATTCTCAACAGCCGGCATTTCACAGCCCAAAAGAAACAAAACCAAAAGTAAGATGCCTCAAAATGTCAATTTTCCCGCATGTTGGATGGCACCTTTTTCTGGTATTTGCTTCTAAATACATAGAAAATGTGCAAGGATTAGCCCTCTATCTCTTCCCTGCCCTTTCCATCCATTTCTTTTCTGCTGCCCGTGCTTGTGTGCATGTTAAAACAGAAAAGAACACAACATATCAGCTGGGAGCATTCGATCAAACATGCTTTGATGCCACAGAGGGAGAGCAAAGTGTAAGCTGAAGCTGGTGTGTTTAGCTGTTAGAAAACGGCAAGTGTATCCAAAGTGTGTGAGCATCGCAAAAGGTAGGTTAGATGATGTGGTAGAAAAGAAAGGATAAGCATTGAGCTGAAGAGACAAACTAAACCAGCATGATTTTCCATGTTGGTTAATGCTGGTCAGTTCTGGTTTGGTGCTGGTCTAGCTGGAAAAGCAGCCACGGTGAACCATTTTTCTGGTGAAGCTGGTTGAACAAGCATAGCAAGACTTCCGATTTTCACTCTTCATAACATCACAACCAATTCACATAATCTGATGGTCTCCTCTGGATATTCACATTTCAATTATTTTACCACCACAGTGCCAATGAACTCTGGATTCTCTCTGGGTCAATTTTAATTTGACCCCACCTCACTTGCTGGCGTTATCGAAACACATGGCATCTTTCTCTACTGTTATGCCCATGAAAATCAGATCGAAAATCTCAGATCTCAGCCTGCCTTTCAAACATCTTATGCTGTATAGCTACTCAACACCTCAAGTTCAATAGTGACATGACCGGACTCTCTACTTCAGAGCCATATAATCATATCTGTCACTCCACTGAAGATCAAAGCTCTTAGCGAGTATTTTACTTGACCAAAAACTAACCTTCACAAGCAACTACCTAGCCCTTCCACTTCATGTTATATAGCATAAGGAAAATCAGGCCTTTCCTACAATCGCAAACAGGATGAGAATATTGCATAATCTCCAGAAACTTTCATGTTTACACCTTCCATTTCTGGCTTACAATTGCTTGTTCACTTTTTATTTGATATCCATGATTCACCATTACAAAGCTCTCCAAATGAAATGTGTCTGACTATCTAGATTTAGAAACATCTGTATCCTAAACTAGAAGCAATGCTTTATTGCAAACTTAAAATACACATTCTCAATAAATATTCCTGTTGTTATGGTGCCTGTGAAGGCAAAGATCCAGCAACCAGCAGCGTTGACAAGTCTGCTACAAGTCACTATGAGTAAAGTGCCTCTCCTGCTGTTGTTTTGAATAAGTTTGACAACTTTCTGTAATGTTCTAGGAACAAAGATGTCACTTCCCAAACCAATGACTAAAAACATTTGCTCTTGTGACCCGCATCTACAATGCTAGGTGTCAGCAAACTGAAATATCACGTTTAATGTGTAACCTACAAAAGAGTAATTTCTAGGGATGCACCGATGTATCGGCCGCTGATATTTGTCGGGCAATTAATGACTGAATTAAAACCATCTGCAAATCGGTTTAAGCATGAAAACGCTGATATGAAAAACTGATGGTTCAGTTATAATTAATTATCACCACACTTTGTAAAAACTCTTTGAATTCAAATGCACAATCCAGAAATACTGATAGCCACAGAATATAGAAGGGTTTGCACTCCTAAGAACATGTAATATTACATTTTTACTCTCTCGTTCTCACATTAATGAGGAAAAACATTGTTACGTGACACTTGTGAAAGCAGCACTTACCTATACACGATGAGGTAAAACCATACAAATGCTTTGAAAACAGCAAACTTTGACTTCTGAGACATTGGTATGGTATCCATTAAGGCTGCACGATTGATTGAGTTAAGACTGAAATAGCAATAAGGTTTTGCGCAATTAAAAAAACTTTAAATGCAGCATTTAAAAATAGACTGCAATCAGCTCTTCAGTTAGCGCTTCAGTCAGCATTGTGTAAGCAAGCGGCACCCTCTAGCGGTCTGGATGGCATTTTCCGTCATGCATTACACCAAAATAGAATTTAAAAGGGCGTTTTGTTCCTTTGGTAACTTTTTATTTTTCCATGATGTGGTTGACATTTCTGTTGAATTGCCCAACATATGCATAATATGAATTTGTGATGTTCTATTATATACAGTACAAACATGTAAAATGTGAGTTCTTTTGTTTTAAACTGCAAAAACAGAAGTGCAAAAATATTTTAGAAGTATAAAATAACCTTATTTTTTATTTTATTTTTTTTACATCAAGCATTACGCTATGATATTTAATTATTTTTCATTTTTTTAAATATATTTTTATCTACTATTTATCTTTCATTGAGGCTCTCTTTAAAATTTTGGCCTGCCATGTGTTCAACAGATCCAATCCATGTCCAATAAAAATTATTATTGTTAGAACAAAAGCTTTTGTAGCTCTTTGTAAGTTTTTAAAACACAATTCCAGAGCAAAACAGTGATCTGATGGCAAAATAAGGTAAGTGGCAAAATATCGGTATCAGCCAATAGTTATTTGTTAAAATCGGTATCAGCCAAAAATATTCATACCGGTGCTTCCCCTAGTAGTTTTCCTATTTTGCATACACATAATTTATCACTTTGGTAAAGAATTAAATTCAAATATAATATTCATGTATCTGTGTCTGTGTCTGTGTGTGTGTGTGTGTGTGTGTGTGTGTGTAAGACTAATGTGTGTATCAGAACAGATTTTGTTTTGTAGAATATGAAGCACACGAACTAGGGTTGCCACTTTTGAAGTTTTAATATAAGGGACACTTAAATGGGGGTGGTTTGAATCACAGCCCCTAACCACATCCTCCACAGTTTTGCGTTATTAATAAAAATTGTATACCCTTTCTTATATGCTGAAATTAGAACTTTCCTTACCCCTGACTTATAATGTGGACTTTTCAGATGGTCATTTACCCAACATAGGCACATTTTCCAACTTATATCAATGTTAAAATAGCGATCTGGAACGATTTCACCGTGACGCCATCTGACCAGTTTAAATACGGGACAAATCGCATCCCGTATTGATTCGATATGGGATGCATAATTTTATCTTTAAATACGGGTCGATCCCGTATTTTAGGGAACGGGTGGCAACCCTAACACAAACAGACCTAAAATGGTGTCTGTGTTTAAAGCATTGCAGCTGTCACAGAGGAGAAATATATTAAGCACATGGCACGCAACATAAGGCAGTAGTGCAGTATCACA
Source organism: Myxocyprinus asiaticus (assembly GCF_019703515.2). Lineage (NCBI taxonomy): Eukaryota > Metazoa > Chordata > Actinopteri > Cypriniformes > Catostomidae > Myxocyprinus > Myxocyprinus asiaticus. Next base: position 45,605,751 of record NC_059361.1, on the reverse strand, counting down.
GGAGTAGTGAATCAGCAGCAGAGCTGCAAAGTGTTTAACTACTGCAGCCACAGGTCACTACAAACATATTAACAGAGAGACAAACAGCGAGAGATTCTGGTTTTGTTTGGAATGACAAAAAATGTGAAAATAAAGTGAAACTGGAATGCTTTGCGCTTCCAAAACACGTTATATACAAACCGCACGTTCAAGGCTACACTCACCACCTGGCTGTCAGACTGCCTGGCTGTCATTTACTGAACATCAGGTAAATATTGACTCACCAATCGTCGACTACTTTACTGCATGACTAGTCGAGTGGTAAAAAGGAGTAGCTATGTAAGCCCTACTGTGCAGTTTGCATGTTAGTGAGCAAAAAAAAAATTAAGAAGGAAATTGGAGGATTGGTGAAAAAAGCAATAATTAGGAAAGATAAATGGTTAAAGATTAAGAAGAGAGTGAGAAAAATGATCCACTGCATGACCCACTGACCTGCCCTCGTGCTAAATTCATTGTCATAGATTTTCCGTCAGATGTGTTCATGACCTTCAAGAAACCGCTATCGTTTATACACTCATCATGGACATACACTCCTCGCTAGTTACAGCCTTCACATTGACTCACATGAGGAAACATGATTGGGAGCTGATTTACTCTCATTAATACACTCATGAAACACAACGAAAGAAACACGTATTGATCACAACTATCACAGCTAATGAAGAACAGTAAGGAACTTCATTTTCCATTCAAACACAAATATAATCTGCAGTTAAGTACTATAACAAACAAGTTGTAATAATATACAATATAACATAATATAACAAGATTTTTATTTACAACTAGAGAGATCCAACTCTAAACTAATAGACTTCCAACTCTAAATTCTGACTGGATGAGTCTCGTTTGAAAATGCAGATGAACGCACACCTGTGACCACACATTCTACATTAATAAGCCAAGTTGCAAGAATTTTTGAATTGCTGAAATAACTATATTGCCTGGTGGAAGAATTCTAGATTCTGATGATTATAAATTTATTTAAAGGTGAAGTGTATAATTTATGTGCCACTAATGTGACTAAATGGAATTGTAAAAATAACTACTTGTTTCAAACAGGTTTCCAGAACACTTGCTCTGTCTTACATTGGTCCTGCACAAAACTCACCATTGGTTGAGTCAATAAGGTGTGTCCCAAATGGCACACTTCTGCACTATTCTACACCATTTTCTAGTGTGAGTAGTATGTTTACACTGAAAAGGCAAAAAAAAAAAAAAAAAAAAAAAATGAGTACTACGAGTACCCGGATGCAGTGGTGTAATTGCTCTTATTGCCATACAAAGGTAGAAACTGTGAAAAAATGTTGTGCTCATTGATGTCATACAATGGCAGTTTATGGTGATCAACTCTTCAAGCTTCAAAAGAACACAAAAGTATAATTCTGAAGTCTAATAAATTATTCCATGAGACTCATGATTGTTATGAAGCATACGAAAGTGTAAATGTTCACTGACAGTTGATCTCCTGTGCACGTTCTATTTTTCGGCACTGCGTGGGTAACTCCATCCACTGTGAACTGGCACCAGTCCAAAAACATTAAAAAAAATAAGGCTGGGCATAGAAATGCATCAATTCTTTGACTACAAACTCTTCAAAGATATTTACTAAGTTCTCTGTTTTGTGTGCTGTTGTGTTCAGTTGTCACTATCGCTGTGGCAGACCTTTTTTAGATAAACAAGGTACTTTTCGCTTGAACGCCGCAATGTTGCAGGGCGCTGCATGAACTGTTGCTTTTGTGCCCTATCATGAACGTGCACAGGAGATTAACGGTCAGTGAACATTTTCACTAAATAATACGTTCGATTTCAGTTTGATTCTCAACAAACCTTATCGTATGCTTTTATAACAATCATGAGTCTCATGGAATAATTCATTAGACTTCTGAATTATACTTTTGTGTCCTTTTGTAGCTTGAAGTCGGTGGTCACTATAAACTGCCATTGCATGACATCACTGAGAACAAAATTATTTCACAATTTCTCCCTTTGTGTAAGAAAAAAAAGAAAGTCATATAGAGTTATAACAACACAGGGGTGAATAAATGGCTGAATTTTCATTGTTGGGTGAAATATACCTTTAAGTAAAAAACCAGGTTTAAGGTGAGCTTAAGTTGCTCTTCTTGCGAGTGGGAGTGATCTTTAGTTGCATGTGTGGAGCAGATCACTGGGATATCATCGGATGTTGAATTGTCACTCGAGGAGGAAGTAGGCAGCTTTCATACAGCTGGTTCTGCCACTTTTATCTTTGATAGTTTCTGGATTCTTCTCTCTCTATTGTCTTTTTTCTGTTTTTTCTTTTTTTTCTCACATGTAACTCGTCAATCCTGTCACTCTGCCTCCTCTAGAATCCCCTGCGGCAAACAAACCTGCAAAGTAGCACACATACGCTGCAAAGCGCAGGTAACACATACATGTTCTCCCCTGAGAAAGTGCGCTGCCATTTGAAATACACAGAAAAGAGACACGGAAAAGGTAGGATGAAGGGTGATGAGAAATCTTGGACCATCGAAGTCTGTTTCTGTCAACCGAATTTGTGGGAGATGTTACACTTGGTGTACAAGATGCACATGTGAACTTTTCAAGACGTACTTGAAATCATGTGCCATTTTGAAACCAACAACAACACAAAGCTCAACACAAAATGCCAGATGAGAAGCACATGCCCCATATAAACACAATACAATGTGTATTTGATGCTGTTGCGACATGTATCAGTACAGTGTTAAGTCTTGGTTATCTTCGGATGCTATTCAGTTTGAGGGGTGTAGAATGTGAAAGTAGAGATAAAAGCAATATGTAAGGGGTAATGTGCAGTTAGCCGGTCATTATTGTAAAAAAGGTGGTCAGGGTGAAGCAAAGGGGTCTTGTATCAACCTGAAGGGGTTTATTTATGCACAAATTACCAGCTGATTGTACATTATCTTGCTTATTACATGGCTTCTTACAAAATATGATTTAAAATTAAATATTGATTTGATCACAGTTTTATTGTACTAGCTTGCTATGTCAGAAATGGGTTGTCTTGGACAACGGTCAGTTATACAGTTTAGCAGTCATTATTCAAAAATTACTTGCCACCATTGATCAATCACAGCCAAGTACTGTATTAGAGCAATGAATGAATTAAATATGTTTTGTGAATCTTCTGTTCCACACGAAGTACCTTTTAAGGTACAAGGGCCATCATTGGGGTGGTACCCCTCAAGGGGTCTTTTTACATTTTGCATAATTCTTAATTAATAGAAAAGGTACTGTGCAGGTTTATTTTTGAAAGAAAACCAAAAATACATAATAACACAAAATAAAAGTCATGGATCTGTCACAGGACAAATATTTATTGTAATTTTAATAAAACCAAATCACGTCAAAAGCCACAGCCAACAATGACGTCCAGGGAAAATGGAGGCTTTATGAAATATTCTCAATCAAAGTCAGAGGATCACAGAGACTTCATGGAATTCTCTGGCTATACAGCATAAATATAATTCCAATATTAGTTATCTATGTGTAGTACAAGTCATGTATTAATTGAGTAAACTGAGTAGATGTTGGTAAAGGATGTATAAAACTAAAGGATATTGAATGAACTGTAAGATTAATGATTAATTGTCTTTGAAGTGTCCCTTGTTGCAGTTTATTTCATGTAAGGGGTTTGATTCCAAGAGAACTCACGTACTGACAAAACTTTTGGCTTGAATGCACAAGTCGCTTTGGATAATGGTGTGTGCCAAAAAATAAAATAAAAAATGAATGAGTGTACATGTAATGAATGAATGAAATGCTGTTTAAATGTTATCAGCATTGTTTCTGTACTGTAAGTTACTCAAAAAGTAATCCACTACATTAATTCTCTCAAATTGTATTCAGATTACTGACTTTACTGATTACCAAAAAATTTATCACATTAGTAATTACTTTTTGATTACTTCCTAAAAATACTTTTCACAGCAAAGATTTTGTTTTTCAACTCATTGAATTCAAATTAATGTCTATATTTCCTCCGTGTTCATTGTCGCACACAAGTCACACATGCAGGACCACATGTTTCTCCTTTATTATAACTTATAAGGAGATGCATGTTCTTCAGCTGTCACAGAAACAAAAACTGATGTACATATGAAAACAATTTGTTTTACATGTATTCTACATAATTAATTAATACTATTTTAGAAATATGTGTAACCCAATGAATGTGCTGACAAGCAATTAACCTAACTTAAAATCAGTTACTGTAAAATGATTACAAGAATTTAAAATGCATATCAGATTACAAGAATTTAAAATGTAATGCATTACACTACTTTTTGTACTTTAAAGTAATTAGATTACAGTTAACTTTGTATTTAGATTACACCCAACACTGGTTACCAGGGTGGTGTTTGGTGGTGTGCGGATAAATGTCAGTAGAGAGTGAGTGTGTTTAAAACCAATGTATGCTTCGGTCAGACATGAACGCTGAGCGTCCACACACAGGACATGTGACGCAAATTCCATCATTAGCAGAGTGCGTGAGCACTAAGCACGTGCAGCCCGATTTTTCTAACCACGCGTCTTTAAACACGCAGATTGCGCTTACACCTGGATTTATTTGCTCTAATTAGTAGGTCCACAAGGTGGCAACACTCACATTTGAGCCCATGCTGTCACAAAGAAGCATTAAGAAGAAGATGTAATCGCCGCTAAACATCAGGAGATGAAGGTTAAAACAAAAACAGTGGATGTGCAAGTCTAGAGCACATGTGTGAGGAAGTCTGGAGATACCTGCATTTGTATAACTCAAGTCTAAAGGCATATAAAGACATCTTTATGGGTCTAAACTAGAATGTCCGGTGTCTCATAACAGTTGTAGCACGCATGCGCCAATCGCCTGTGAATGCGCGCTCAGTGGAGTATACTTTGAAAGGCTTGCGTTCGACTGTACACAGACGCTGAGCGTTCACGTCAAAATGGAAGTATACCCAGGGTTTTACTGCTGAGGTTTATTTAGTGTGACCTCAGTACCAGCAGCACTCACAGGCAGCAGAGATTCACTTTGATTTTGGTGGAATATCTGTGGAATGGTAAAATCTGTTAAACGGAGCCAAGTGTACTACTCTCTTATTGATATCTGAAAGCATTATCACATTAGCCAAAATATGTAATTAACTTTGTGAATGACGTGTGTTCTGATTCTTCGGAAGTCTGTGGAGTTTTCTGTGAAATTCTGCATAAGGCGCATATTCCGTGTGGGCCTGCTGATACCGCTCTCTCTCTCTCTCTCTCTCTCTCTCTCTCTCTCTCTCTCTCTCTCTCGCGCTCTCTCTCTAATAATTAGCGTACTGCAGGCAGTGCTGTCCCTCTCTCTTCCTTTAATGTGCCTCTTTTTTCTTGTCAAGTAATCATTGAAGAACTTGCGGATCTGACACCGTCTCCAAGGCAACAGTGCTTCAGATGGGAAGGCAGGCAATGTGAACACACACACACACACACGTGTGCATTTGACAGAGCACATACCCGATACACGAGGTGATCTGCTATAAGTTGCTCTTTTGTGGGTTGTGTGCGAGTGTGTGTTTGATCTCTGAACACACATGGCTCTGACATGTTAACTGCGGATGGTGACCCTGATCTCTGAGTGGCACACACACAGTTCACAGACTATTCCAGCTCTCTCACTAAATGCTCCTGTTAGAAATATAGGAATATTTTATATTCCCCACATTTAGCATAACC
>NC_059361.1:44882500-44890000 GCF_019703515.2 Myxocyprinus asiaticus | reverse complement strand
ATGGTCACAGAGGAAGACATAGACGGGAGCTGTTTGATCACGTAAGTGAACTTATATCTTGCAAAAATATGGCGATATCATGTAAGAAAACATTTCCCCTGTTATTTTCTGTAACAACCTAACGTAACGTTATGTTTTGTTTTCATACCCTTAATTTATGTAGCCCAGTCTAAAAATGGGGAAAACAGACGAGACGTGTGAAAGTTGTAAAACTTGCCGGAATGTAATTATGCCCATTAAAAGTTTCACCAGCGGGTAACGGACATATCGCAATCTGCTGAAGGTAAATACCTCTGTATGTGTATATATACTTCTTCATCAAGATGTCATGTGTGTTAAAATGAGATGCTCATTGAGATATTAGTACATATTTCAATGTAGTAGTAGCCAGTGTTGCTAGTATGTGTTAATGTTGTCAGCTACTTTAAAGTTCAAACGAACTCGGTATGAATTTGAGAGATAAAGTAACGTTAATGTTTACTTGACTGTGTTATAACGATAGCAGCTTTGGTGAGTGGTGACATTGTTACCGCCTTCCTTCCGTTTTTAGCCAGTAATTATGTAAATCTCTCAATTCACTGAAAAGTTTGAATGTAGTCTAACTTACATTTATGATCGCATCGTGTGTGTGTGTGTGTGTGTGTGTGAGAGAGACAACAAACATTGTGTATACTGTTAGAAATTAAATGAACATAGTTGGCAACCATTGCCACCATGTACAGTGACTGGCGGTATGGTGGTATTATAACTTGACAGTCACTTAATTTGTAAACAGATTACAAGCACAACTACAATAGGCATACACATCTGACTGTTGAGGAGTACTGTTGTATTTATTGGACCAGAAAAAAAAAAAATGTATATCAAAGGTGTGGTGTGCAGTTACTGATCTCTCAACAGAATGGAAGTTATTAATTAATGTCCAATATTCCAAGGTAATAGCTCTGAGATATAGTATAATTGACAGTGAATATTCTTCACTGTGTCCAACTGTACTTCACACAGCAAATGACCACAGCAGTGCATCACCTGTGAGATCATGAGAAGGCTGAAGAACCAGGAGTGACAAGATATCACCAGATGGTGGGGTACAGAATTAAACCCAGGGACAGGTAAGCTAACAGAGGCAAGACATACAGAGATTGGATTTGTTCTTACTAATTTGTTTCATGAAACCAAGTTCCAATTCAGTTCATTTTCATTTGTATAGCACCATCTCATACAAAAGTAGTTCAAAGTGCTTTACATAAAAACAAAGTAAAACAGCAGAAATGTAATTATAAACAGAAACATTCATGCATACATTCACATAAATACACATACAAGCATACAGTGCATTCAGAAAGTATTCAGACCCCTTCATTTTTTCCACATTTTGTTATATTGCAGCCTTATGCTAAACATTTTGACATTATTATTTTTTTCACATCAGTCTACAGTTCATACCCCATAATGATTAACAAAAAACGAAAAAAGAAAAAACTGAAATATCACACTGAGATAAGTATTCAGGCCCTTTGCTATAACACTTGAAATTGAGCTCAGGTGCATCCCATTTCTCTGGATCATCTTTGAGACGTTTCTACACTTTGATTGGAGCCCACCTGTGGCAAATTCAATTGATTGGACATGATTTGAAAAGGCACACACCTGTCTATATAAGGTCTCACAGCTGAAAATGTATATCAGCACAAAAACCAAGCCATGAGGTCAAAGGAACTGCCTGCAGATCTCAGAGACAATATTGTGTTGAGGCACAGATCTGGGGAAGACTACAAAAAATTCTGCTGCATTGAAGGTTCCCAAGAGCACAGTGGCCTCCATAAATCTTATTTTATTTTTTATTTTCTCCACTTTTTCTCCCCAATTTGGAATGCCCAATTCTCAATGCGCTCTAAGTCCTCGTGGTGGCGTAGTGACTCGCCTCAATCCGGGTGGCGAAGGACGAATCTCAGTTGCCTCCACATCTGAGACAGTCAATCCGAGCAACTGATCATGTGGCTCATGTGCATGACACCGCGGAGACTCCCAGCATGTGGAGGCTCATGCTACTCTCTGCGATCCACACACAACTTACCACGTGCCCCACTGAGAGTGAGAATCACAACCACAAGGAGGTTACCCCATGTGACTCTACCCTCCCTAGCAACCGGGCCAATTTGGTTGCTTAGGAGACCTGGCTGGAGTCACTCAGCACACCCTGGATTTGAATTCATGACTCCAGGAGGTGGTAGTCAGCGTCAGTACTAGCTGAGGTACCCAGGCCCCCCTTTTTTTTATTTTTATACATTTGCAAAGTTATCACAAATCTGATTTTTGCTTTGTTATTATGGGGTATGGAGGCTGGTCATTCCCACAAAATTATCCAGGAAGTAGCTCTGCAATCCGATGGCCACTGTAATATGCATTCTGGGTAAAAACCTTTAACTTTGGCTCTTTTAAACTTCAAAATATGCACATTTGATAGCTGAATTAAAATAGACTTGATAAAACACTTGACATAACATGGTACCAGTGGATGATAAAACTATCAGACAGGTAGCTGTGTGAGTAAATTATAATCTCGACAAGTCATTGTCATGTCCATCAATGCAAATTAGCAGGTTATAAAAATTAGTTTTTTTCTTTTTACAAATTTTTCCTTTAACTACATAGAAATATATGCTATGGCTTGTACTTGTCTTGGAGAGATGTTATATTTGGCTCAAATCTGTTATGTACTCAAAAGATTTGAAACACTCATTCTATATTATAATTTGTTTTTCACATTTTAGAATAATAGTAAAGTCATCAAAACTATGGAATAACATAAATGGAACTATGGGAATTATGTTGTGACTAAACAAAATCCAAAATAAATCAAAACTGTGTTATATTTTAGCATCTTCAAAGTAGTTACCCTTTGCCTAGAATTTGCAGACATGTACTCTTGACATTTTCTCAACCAACTTCTTGAGGTATCACTCTGGGATGCTTTTTAAACAGTATTGAAGGAGTTCCCATCTATGTTGGGCACTTATTGGCTGCTTTTCTTTATTATTCGGTCAAAGTCATCAATTTCTAAAAACTTTATTTTTATTTTTATACAATTGTAGTTTTGTAATGAAATCAATTAATATGGTGGCACAATTATATTTTTTGTCTACAAAACTAATTTCAAACATTTAAGCATACGCCTTCAGATCAAAAGATTTTTAAGATCATGAGAAACATTTCAGTCAAGTGTTTCAAAACTTTTGACCGGTAGTGTATATGTAGCTGCCTGTTTCTTTGAGCAATTTTTACATTCCCATTTCCAACACTGATAATGGCTAATGATAAGAAACTTGCTTAGATTTTTTTTAGATCAAGCATTGTAACAAGGTTTACGGGGAAGAACAGACACCCAACAGAGAGACAAGTCCATCACTAGTAAGTATCAACTGCAGTACTATATAAGATAAGATATTAGTCATCATCATCAATCCTTTATTTAATTTTCAGGAGAACATTAAGGGAAAGACCCTCAGACATGTTATAACAGGGTAAACGCAGCTGCAGTTAATACATTTATTAGATGGTTGGTTTGATTTTGGTGTACCAATTGGCAATATTTTTTAGCTACAACTGTGTTTAAGTGTCCATTGTTGTGAATCCATGTCTTCCTCCTTTTGGTGGTTCACGTTTTTCTGATGGGGGTGCTAAGACATGCATTAGGTGCATGGTTAAATTGGTAAACATTTAATAACTAACACTCTCTAAGCTGACAGTACTGTGTTCACATTGCCAGATTGTCTCATAATGGCAAATGTTGGTACAAACAATTTAAATAAAGTTTGTTTAAACTTGTTTAAAGGAATGGTAAATTAAATCCTACATTTTAAGGACTTTTCAGTGAATCTCAGTGTGTCCTCCAGCTGATTACTGGCAATTTGAGGAGGATTGTTCTTTATCTGCTACGTTGCACTGTCACTTCTGGTACAGATTCATTGATTTTTTTTTGTGTGTGTTATGTTTTGATTTTACTTATTAATACACTGTATAGTTAGGATTCTGAATTAAAAGACAGTGTAATGATTGTCCACATATATTATAACTATACGGAGCCCCCAGCGGTCAGGAGAAGTTTGTGGAAAACAACATAAAACTGAATTGGAAAATACAAGCTAAAAAACAACAGACCACAACCCCCTCAGCTTAACAGCACTATGATAGTAACCCTAATAGACAAGATAGACACAGAGAAATGACATTTTTAGTTTTTCAATTCCTCCTGGGGGGCTCAGAAGAACGGTTTGTGAATAATTGGTTGATATTGTAAATTTACATCTGAATACATTAAAAAAGTGTTTTAGAATCAATAGTGGTGTGTACTTTATTTGTAATTAAGTTTTCAACCCCACTTTAATTGTAGATGTATCAGTTTATTTTGTATTTCTTGAGTATATTTTCAGTTGTGGATATTTCACAGTAATCTTAAAGCTTATATTTTATGAGAATTTGAAGAAACCTTTCTACTGTTAATCAGTACAGTAAATTAAATATTAAATGTTGTATTTCATTTAAGGTTTGTACTGTAATTCAATAAAAACTGAATCATTAAATATTGTATTTAGATTGTACTTTTACAGGTTTTTACCATTACATGTTTAAACATTAAATCTAAACACAAACACTGCCAGTCAAGTTTGAGATGATTTTAATCTGTTTTATACAGTATTTTTGGAGACTTTTTATTATGTCTTCCAAAATAAAACTGGTATTTTACAATCTGTAGCATGTGTTTAACCCTTAATTGATTGTGTTTGATTGTAATAATTTAGGAAATTCATGTAAAATAACAGTGATTCTCTGTAGAACGTTTAGTGCCATCACTTAATTGAAGGTGTTTGATCATAATAAATCAGGAAATACCTGTAAAATAACAGTGTTTCTCTGCAAAATCTTTAATGAAAATTTCTGTAAATTTATTGTTTTTGCACTTTATTTGATTAAGGATATTTTACATTAATTTTAAGGTTTTTGTTTGGCAGCTGCTGCTGCCACTCATTTTACTTTTTTCTTTTTCTTTTTTTTTAAGTGTGCTTTAACACCAATTGGGCAAGTCTTACCCTGCGACTCATAAGCAAGGGCAATTGCACTGACAATCCAGTGAGAAAGTCTTTGCTTGGAAATGGACATTCCTTTTGTGCATCCTCCATAGCATATAAAGAGCTGATCAGACAGTTTGAACTGGCGTGTACGCTCAACATATGCGTGTAGTGCCCGCACAGGGCATAACAAATGCAATGATTGTTCCACATCCGAATTAGATGGAGGAAGGGAGAAGGCCTGAAGGTGAACCACCTGCACTCTGAAGGGCGTGGTTAGGACCTTAGGCACATAGACATTTCTGGGTTTGAAAGACCGGGGCCAAACTCCAGACATGAATTGTCGATTGATAGTGCATGTAAGTCACCGATCTGTTTTACTGAGGCCAGAGCCAGCAGTAGTGCGGTCTTAAAGGAGAGCATGCGCAAATCAACAGAGTCCAAAGGCTCGAAGGGGGGCCCTGCGAGAGCTTTTAGGACTAAAGTTAAGTTTGAAGTTGGGACTGTAGCCGGCCGAGGTGGGTTTAATCGTCTTGCTCCTTCAATAACTTTATGATTAAATCATGCTTGCCTATTGAGGCGCTGGCTTAATGTGCGTGATATGCAGATATAGTTGCCACATACACTTTGAGCATTGATGGAGTGAGTCCTGTGTCTAATCGCTCTTGAAGAAATATGAGAATTTTATGTATGGGGCAGTTTACTGGGTCTTTGCCATGTGAGAGACACCAATCAGTGAACACCTTCCATTTTAGCATGTAGAGGCCTCTCGTAGATGGCTCTCTGGCCTGAAAAACGGTGTTCATGACTGAATGTGTCAGTTCTGGCATGCTTAGCACTCTCCGTTCAGGGGCCACTCATGCAGGTTCCACAGCTGGGCCTTGGGATGCCAGATTGTGCCTTGTGCCTGAGAGAGGAGATCCCTCCTCAGCGGTATTTCCCATGGCGAGCTGTACAGCATCTCTATAATTTCCGGAAACAATGGCTGGTTGGGCCATTTCGGCGCAACCAATAAAATCGTTTATTGTCCTCTCTGAATTTGCATATGACAGAGTGAATCAGGCATACCGGGGGAAGGAATATTTGCATTTTGCCTACCATTTGTGTGCCATTGCGTCCGCTCCCAGCGGGGCTTGTGACTTAGAGTACCAGAGGGGACAATGGGTATTCCCCACTGAGGCAAATAGATCGATTTCTGCTTTGCCAAATATTTCCCAAATCATCAATACAGTTTGAGGATGAAGTCTGCATTCCCCTGGTATCACCTCTTGGTGTGACAGTAGGCCTGCGCCGTAATTCAGGTGGCCTGGGACATATGTCACTCTCAGGGAGATGAGATGATGCTCGCTCCATAGGAGGAGGCTCAACAGTGCCAGTGAATAAATTCCGCTTTGGCAGTTTATATATGCCACAACTATCATATTGTCTGAGTGAACCAGGACATGACAGCTCTCTCTGTCTGACTGAAAAGCCTTTAAGGCTAGAAATATAGCCGATAGCTCTAGGCGATTGATGTGCCACGCTTTCTTCGACCCTGTCCAGGTGCCGAAAGTCGGGCGTCCATTGTACACCGCCCCCCAACCTGTGTTGGAAGCATCCGTTGTCACTACTTTCCGCCTGACAACTTGCCCCAGCACGACACCTCGCTGGTAAAATGCAGGAGCTGTCCATGGTGCTAAAGCAGCTACAGTTGTGCTCAAATGTTTGCATACCCTTGGAGAATTGGTAACATATGTACCATTTTTAAAGAAAACATGAATAAGCAGGCAAAACACATTTCTTTTATTTCTTATGGGATTCATATTCAACTGTAGGTTACAACAGAATGGCACAATCATAAAACAAAACATGGCAACAATGAAAAAAATGAAATGACCCCTGTTCAAAAGTATGCATACCCTTAGTTCTTAATACTGTGTATTGCCCCCTTTAGCATCAATGACAGCGTGCAGTCTTTTGTAATAGTTGTCTATGAGTTCCCAAATTCTTGCAGGTGGTTTAGCTGCCCATTCGTCTTGGCAAAATGCCTCCAGGTCATGCAAAGTCTTTGGTCGTCTTGCATGAACTGCACGTTTGAGATCTCCCCAGAGTGGCTCGATGATATTAAGGTCAGGAGACTGTGCCCACTCCAGAACCTTCACCTTTTTCTGTTGTAACCACCGGAGGGTCAACTTGGCCTTGTGCTTAGGGTTATTGTCGTGCTGGAAAGTCCAAGAGCGTCCCATGCGCAGCTTTCGTGCAGAAGAATGCAAATTGTCTGCCAGTATTTTCTGATAACATGCTGCATTATCCTTGCCATCAATTTTCACAAGATTCCCTGTGCCTTTAGAGCGCGCACCCCCCCCCCCCCCCCAAAACATCAGCGAGCCACCACCATGCTTCACAGTGGGGATGGTATTCTTTTCACTATAGGCCTTGTTGACCCCTCTCC